>NC_051231.1:30290048-30310048 GCF_015220715.1 Pygocentrus nattereri | reverse complement strand
ACAGGGTTCCTGACTCGGAGTCAAATTTACATAAGCGAACAAATGCAGCCAAGCTTCATAATAAATAATTAACCCAGGATTAGAGGCTAAAGCTGTTATTAATCCTCATGCATGCCAATATGAACCCGTGATGTTCTTGATAAACAGTGAATCTCGTGAAACATGAGGAGTCTAGCAGCTTATGTAAGGAATGTAGGCATGAAAGGAACATAAATATGTAGAACAGTGGGCTATAACAATGCACAAAAATCTGTCTTGACGTGATACATTTCTCAAATACAGTAAAAATAATGAGTACGTGAATATGCATCCTGCGCTTGAGGTGTGCAACAGCACACACTTTCATTTTTTATATGTAATGGGAATTTGCGCTATGGTTCTTTTTTAGAGTCGATTTGACCTTTTAATATTTTATGCATTCATAGTATCTACATTTTACAAAACTGTAGTCTCAAATAATAATAAAAAAAAAAAAAATAAAAATAATAATAATAATAATAATAATAATAATAATAATAATAATATTATCACTGGGGCAGTCGTGGGCTGGACGTTAGGGAACTGGCCCTGTGACCGGAAGGTCGCAGGTTCAATCCCCAGGGCTGACAGTACATGACTGAGGTGTCCTTGAGCAAGACACCTAATCCCCAATTGCTCCCCGGGCGCCGTGGATATTTTCATGAGGAATATTTTCATGCGACTGACTCCAAGTTCAGGAAAAAAAAAAAAAAAAAAAAAAGTGACCCAAAAAGGCGTCCACTTCCATCAGAAGGCTACTCCTGACTGGTCAGAGGCTCTGCTTAACTGGTCTGATAGGTGTATATAATCCCAAATCCCAAACTTACCCTGCCTTGGAGCAGGTTAGGCATGCAGTATACACTGCCATGGTTTATGGAGTGCACTAAAAAGAGCTCTGAAGTAAGCTTGAAGTTAAATCCCTAATCAAGAAACCCTGCTTTATGAGGCAGGCCAGTGCCTCGAGACCTCAGCAAAGCTCAGAGGAAACAAACTTCACTCACCTCTTTAGCCATCAGCCTCTGCAGCTTGCCTTTCTGCTCCAGCTGTTTGGAAGCACAGAAGATAAAAAAAGTTGTAATGTGGTCATAAAGCTGAGCGCAAGTAAGTAAAAATACAACCAACAGCTCATGATGTCGTACCACGTCCTCCTGTAATCGTCCAGCAACCAGGTCTGACTCGAACTCCTCAGCCTCTGCCTTTTTCTCTTCTGCATCCAAAACAGACATTCAGCCTTAAAAGCATCCATCATTAGCCACGTTTACACGCAGCCTAATAATCCGTTAATGATCAGACTAATAGCTCAATCGGAATAGAACACGTCCATGTAAACACCTCAATCGGAATAGTCTAGTCCGATCGAGGCCATTCGGAATACAATATCTGTCCGATTGAACGAGGTGGGTAAACCTCTAAATAATCAGTTAAATAGAAGAATAATATCAGTGTAAACGCCTGAATCCGATTACACTCCAATCAGAATGTGTAAGGACGTTCTGTGTATGTGCGCCACGTCACAGCGAAAGGTTTATAACGGTCGACATGGCGGAGACGAAGTTCACGCTCTGTTTAAAGCAAATCAGTTTAAAGCAATTAAAAACACAAGCACTGCTCACTGCTGCTCATCTCACTCTGACATGATGTTCGTTGTCATGGTAACGTTTACTCTAAGTGGCTCTCTCCGCAAGCGCGTCATTTTGGATCTGATTACTTGTAGCGGGCATGTAAACAAAGATTTTCCATCAGACTGATGAATAGAGTGAGCATAAACACCTCAGTCTGAATCGGAATGTATTCAATCGGATTGGCAAAAATCTGCATGTAAATGCAGCCAGTGCCACAAAACACTGGGAGGTCACTGTTATTGTCCGACAGATACAAACATTTGTCACATATATGGATACTGATGGTAAGAATGACTAAAAAAAATAAACTAACTAAAAAAATTCTGATGACTGATGTTCATTTTTATTTCTATTTTAGATTTTAAATAATATCCCAATAGTTGGTTCTGTTCAGTTCGGGTTTCTCTTTATCACCCCTTAGTTTTTATTAGTACAATTTCACAAAAAGTGGAGTTTGGCTTAGAATTTTTTTTTTCTCATGGTAATTTGTTATTCTAACTGTGCGTTTTGTGCTCAAACATGTTACCCAATAACTACGCAGGTACAGGCCAGGCCCCAATTAGTAATTTAGCACCCTACCAACTATGACTATTTTTTTAATTTTTAAAAAGGCCAGGGAATAAACATGGACTTAACTGAGCAATAACAGACCATGTACAACCTTCCAAAATACTTTTGAAAAAATAGATAAACAAGAAAGACTTTAAAAAGATGATGATGCATCATACAAACAGCCTGCGAATCATTGCCCATTCACTGAAAAAGCTACTGCTTATGAATTATTGCTTAATCTAGTGTAAGTGTTAAATGTGACGGTCCTACTTCTCAGACCGATCTCAGATCAGCAGCCTGAGCTAAACTCCATCGCCAATCGTTACGGACTTCAAGCAGAGCAAACACAGAGCTTCACGCACCTTCTTCCCGCAGCTGCTCCAGGTAAAGTTTCGCCAGACGCAGCTTCTTCTCCTGAGGCGTCTCCTCGATCTCCTCATCCTCCTCCTCCTCGTTTCCTTTCCGCTTTCTGTTCGGTCCGTCATCCCTGCTCATAGACAGAGGGGCACAGATGCAATGTCACCTTATAGCTACCAGAGACCACCCAAACTGGAGAAAAGGGGCTCAATTACATGCTTACCCTTCATTTTCGGACTCGCTGGATATTTCCTCGTTCAGTCTTTTCTTGAGGTTTTTTGACCGTCCTTTTCCACCAGCGGTGTCACCCTGTAAGAAGGCAAAGCGCTGCGGTAAGTGCACTTAGAGCTAAAATACTTCAAAGCACATTTCTGAATAATTCACTCCTTCAGATGTAGGCGAAGACTTTCAGAGTGGGTAGATGTGACGTGGTTCATTGAAGAGACTCTTCACGATTTCTTTACAGTGGTGCTGATAGGAACCAGACGTCACAACGTCTATAACACAAATCTAGCCGCTTTATTCAGGATCTAAAACCACCAGTGAAGCTACACGTCTTCTGAACTTACATGGGTAATGCTGATGATGGTAAAAGAGTGGTAAAATCTGATAAGAGTGTTTTTTTTAGGGGACTATTTTGCCTTAGAACACCCTACCAGTTACACATACCCATCCACCATGCACGAACAGATGTGGGCTGGAGGTTAGGAAACTGACCGGAAGGTCGCCGGTTCGATCCCCAGCGCTGACAGTACATGACTGATGCGTCCTTGAGCAAGACACCTAACCCCCAACTGCTCCCCAGGCGCCGTGGATAGGGCTGCCCACCGCTCCAGGCAAGTGTGCTCACTGCCCCCTAGTGTGTGTGCGCATTAGTGTTTTACCTCATGGATGGGTTAAACGCAGAGGTGAAATTTCCCTGTTTGTGGGACTAATAAGTATCATAAACTAAACTTGGATGAAAATACACTGATTAAAATATGCTTCAGGACAGAACTGTATTACAAAACTAGTGTAAAACAATGTTTTTAGGCATCAGGCAGTGGATTCATAACCATGTGAGTGAGGGAGCTTTTAGAGGTGGACGTCTGGTTCCTATCACCACCACTGAGAACCCTTTGGAGTCTTTACGGTTCTTTAAGGTTCTCTAGAACAGAGCATTTCACACCGACCCACCCTGAACGACTTTGTTGACGTCTTAACCACTTAATCAAGCTGGAATTCTGGGCCCTCGGTGGAGTTCCCCTTTAAAGCGTGAGCATGGGGTAGCCTGGGAGCTGCGCCTCACCGCCAAGGAGCGTTAGAGCAAAGCGAGGGGAATAAAGGCGTTAAGCTCTGCGCAGTAAAGAGTGAAACGCGCAGGTCACTCCGGCTCTCACCTTTCGCTTCTGGCCGGCGGTCTTGTCTCCTTTCCCGGGAGCCGCGGAGGCGGATTTCTTCTTGATGAAGAAGGACGACATGATGAGCCGCAGCGCACAGTCCACTTCTCCTCTGAACTACAGACGCTTTCCTCTTCGACTCGCGTAGCTTAATATTTTAAACCCACATGGAGGACTTGCACATGCAGCTGGCCCCCGCTTCTTCGTGTTCGCTGGCTACAGTATAAGCTGTCTCACTGTCGCCCCCTGCAGCAGCGGAGGGCGGCTTCGCTCCTCAGAACAGCCGAAACAGCGCTGGCAGGGGAAGTCCACCCACTTTTCCAAAAATTCAGCACAATTCATTAATAGACCCTTATTAGTCCCATAACGGGGAAATTTCACCTCCGCATTCAACCCATCCGTGAAGTGAAACACCACATACACTCTAGTGAGCACACACACACTAGGGGGCAGTGAGCACACTTGCCCAGAGCGGTGGGCAGCCCAATCCGTAGCGCCCGGGGAGCAGTTGGGGGTTAGGTGTCTTGCTCAAGGACACCTCAGTCATGTGCTGTCAGCTCTGGGGATCAAACCAGCGACCTTCTGGTCACAAGGCTGGTTCCCATGATTGCCACAATTCAGGAGCTAAGATGCGAAAGTCATTTAAAGTGGTTTGGTGTGAAATGATTCAGTGTAGAGACCCTGAGATTCCTTTACAGTGTGGTGATAGGAACTAGGGGTCAGACAAATATAGCCATTTTATTTACTATCCAAACTTGGAAGAAAAAAAATGTTTTCTTTGGGGACTATTTTGCCTCACAATGCCCTGCATATCATAAATAAATAAAAATAAATGGATCAAAAAGGCATTTTAGGCCCAAAACTATTTCTCAGGCGCCAGGTAGCGTGTTCATCGTTGTTTAATGCCATATCTTTTTGTGAGGGAGCTTTTAGAGGTGGACGTCTGGTTCCTATCACTGCCACTAGTTTCTCTAAAATGGAGCACTGCAGACCAAAAACTCCAAATGACTTTGTTTGCATCTTAATCATTTCATTTTGTGGAAATTTTGAAAAATTGGCGGAGTTCCCCTTTAAGGGGGCAGAGCAACCTGAGTCTGAGTCTCCCAGAGGAAAGAGGGGAGAGCATCAGACTAGACAATGTGTGCCTGTCACTGCCCCACACTGACTGACGGTGCGCGTATAAAGCACTTTGTGGGGACCAAAAATGTCCCCGAATGATTGAAAAGGAGTTTTAGTTTTATATTATTTGATAAATACACAGAACAATACATAAGATTCATAAAATTACTGTGTAAAAGTCAGAAACCACCCTTCATTAAGTATCATTTCTAGTTACAGCAGACATTAAGTATAAATTGTGCATTTTTTTCAGTGTCAGGAAAAGCAGAAAACATATT
The DNA here is from genome assembly GCF_015220715.1 of Pygocentrus nattereri. Classification (NCBI taxonomy): domain Eukaryota; kingdom Metazoa; phylum Chordata; class Actinopteri; order Characiformes; family Serrasalmidae; genus Pygocentrus; species Pygocentrus nattereri. The sequence goes on along the minus strand of NC_051231.1, from coordinate 30,304,723 downwards.
TAACAGAGAACAAACTGAAGCAAACATCATTTTTGGCTTTATTCCAGCATCCATTCTTTTCTGCACTCTTTCAGTTTCTCAAAGAACCTGCAGACATACCTCCAAAGTTCAGTCTTAGAAGCTGGTTTTGTGTTTTCTGCTCCTCGCTGTCCGAGTAGTCAAACCCATTCAGGGATGCTCACATTCAGTCCACTGTTCTGAGAACATCAGCGGCGTCTGTTTATTATGCAAATTTTCACTTATTTTCCTTCGTCGTTCTCCTTCCTCACGCAAGTGGATTTTCTTATACTAGCATGGCAAACTGGGGACCTTCTGGGCCAAAGTGCTGTGGAGATTAACATCTACCCTCATCTAACGCTCTGAATTGAGTTCATGAAGGCCTTGCTAATCAGCTGATGAGCTGAATCAGGCGTGTTTAATGAGGCAGTGAGCTGAAGTCTGCAGTGTCTTATATATATATATATATATATATATATATATATATAGTGCTCAGACGTCACCAACTTTCTGCAGAGTCAATCACTACAGATCTCCAAAGTTCATGTGGCCTTCAGATCAGCTCAAGAACAGCGTAGAGAGCTTCATGGAATGGGTTTCCATGGCCGAGCAGCTGCATCCAAGCCTTACATCACCAAGGCGTTGAATGCAGTGGTGTAAAGCACAACCACTGGACTCTAGAGCAGTGGAGACGTGTTCCCTGGAGTGACCAATCACACTTCTCCATCTGGCAATCAGTTTGGTGGAAGGGGGATTATGTTGTGGGGTTGTTTTTCAGGAGTTGGGCTCGGCCCCATAATTCCAGTGAAAGGAGCTCTTAAAGCTTCAGCACCAAGAGATTTTGGACAATTTCATGCTCCCAACTTTGTGGGAACAGTTTGGGGACGGCCCCTTCCTGTTCCAACATGACTGCGCACCAGTGCACAAAGTAGGTCCATAAAGACATGGATGAGCAAGTTTGGTGTGGAAGAACTTGACTGGCCTGCACAGAGTCCTGACCTCAACCTGATAGAACACCTTTGGGATGAATTAGAGCGGAGACTGTGAGCCAGACCTTCTCGCCCAACATCAGTGTCTGACCTCACAAATACACTTCTGGAAGAACGGTCAGAAATTCCCATAAACACTCCTAACCCTTGAGGAAAGCCTTCTCAGAAGAGTTGAAGCTGTTCTAGCTGCAAAGGGTGGGCCGACATCATATTAAACCCTATGGACTAAGGAGGGGATGTCACTCAAGTTCATATGCGAGTCATGGTGACTCATGGTTCCATGTAAAGAAATCTGAGAGTGTAAGTTTCTCAGTGAATCATCTCAGATCAAAGCCCTCTGAATGACCTTATTTACATCTCAACCTCTGAACTATCCAGAAATTTTAAATATCAATGGAAGAACCCCTTTAAGACAAACTCATACAGGAGAACAAACACCCCACAAAGGCAGGAATACAAACCAGTGAGAGAGAGTGTGAGTGGGTGGGGTTTAGAGAGGGCATCTTCTCTTGTTCACATGAATATGTGATTGACTGTTGCCATGGGTTACTTACACCCCCCCGTCCCCCCCCCCCACACACACACACCCGGGCCAGCTGTTCTCCCCATCTCTCTCTCTCTCTCTCTCTCTCTCTCTCTCGTCCCACTCCAGCAGCAGAGCATCTCTGCTGCTGCTCACCTGCGGCGTCTTACCCACCTGCTCTTTCCTGAGGAGTGATAAACGCAGAGATAACAGTGATAAACAGCCGCTGTTGAATCTCCGCACCGATCTATGTGTCTGAAACCAAAAACATCTCAGCGGTCAGCAGGATAGAGCTGGATAACACAGATGCACATCTGGCCATAAGACGCTTTTACAGGGATTGGAGATTTAGGACTTTCACTGACAGCCCAGTCCACCTCTGCCCCCCAAGCTGGACACCAGGTGAGAGTTACTCAAATGTTAATCATTATTTTATTCTCATATTTATTAGTGCGGCTTCCAGAGTGCATACAGCTCTGCACTGACTTTGTGATGTACTGAGTTTGCTTTATTTAAATATATATATATAATTTGTATATATTTGCAAAATGTGTCTTCTTTAATTACTATTTTCCTGCATCATTTGAGCACAGCAGCTGTCCTTTACGTCAAGTACAAAGTACAAAATTACTTGGTAAAGAAAAATAACATGTTGCCCTCTGTAAACTTACCATTTTTGCATTGATATGAATAACGTACATTGCATTGATATAATTATTGCCAAAAGTAAGTAAACTTAGGTGAAGTCGTGTTGATTCTGTTTTATTCATGCGGAAATCATGCAGACATTTGAACCCAGTTAAATGCATTCCTGTTTTTTTTTCCATGTGCATTATAGGAATACCTTCAGCAGCTGCCCATAGGCTTCTATTACAAGTGTGTTTTGAGGAAACATGTTTTCTGTTCTTTTCTAAGTTTGGGGAAACGTGTCGGAGTTAGTGTCTGCGTAACTGACCGAGTGCTACAGACACAGCATATATAGATAAGGTTGAAAAATATAGGAAAATGTCTTTAACAGCATAATATTTCATACTTAATTCAAATATTTCAGCTCATTTAAAACGGTAGCCCTGGTAAAGTTGTCTCAAATTCATAATTTAATCAAAGGGGCCATGTGTTAAATTCCACTGAGGCAGAGATTTCATCAGCGTCATGTCAAAACCTCTTATTTCAGAAATCATGACTTTACAGAGGGAGGAAAATCTTTGGGTGGAAGGTGATGGGATATTTCTTTTCCAAGTAATCTGTGGAGCATTTCTTTTGCTCTATTCCTTATGAAATCTTAAGCAAAAGGAAAAAGAAATGACTAACAATATGTAAATTACTGCTGCTCTGCTTTGGTTGCCATGTTGAGCTTCATTCAAAAAGCAGTCCAGGCCGAAACACTCCTTATAGCTTCACTGTGAGTGGGCGGAGCTAAAACACAGTAGGTTTAATAGGCCAGACTGTATGTAAGCATAATGGTTGGTTATACGTCTGAATGGAAGTGTAGCTATGAAAGCAGCTCAATTTAAGCACAGTTAACAATAAATTCAAAGATAACCCACAAAGCGTTGGCAGTTACAGTAAATCTTACTTTGTCTGAGTCTGTCGTGCCACACGTACCCAAGTATGGAACAGATTTTACTGACATTTTTCCCATTTTCCAGCTTTCCAGTGCAAGTAGAGCCGCTACGCCACTGAGAGATCCTCTGTCTTTGGTAATAATGCAGCTAAAGCTAACAGGTGTAGGTTAACAACAGATTAGCAACAGTTTAGTAAATCATTCACTCCTCTAGACGCAGATGAAGCTTTACGCAGTGATACGTCGACAATTAAGAGCCCCATACTGTAAACTAGAGCTTTGTACAGAGTTTGCCACAGTGTGCCGCTAGTGAAGAAGCTAACGCTAACAGCGTTTATGCTAATGGACACAAGATTAGCATCTTCACTCATCATTTTTAAAGTGAACAAAAAGAGTTCAGTTTGATTCTGCACCTGATTTTGTGTTAAGGCAGACATTTGTGTGAGTTTGTGTGCAGAACAGCGCGGTATGTCCGTTCATATTAGCCAAAGAGAAGCTAACTAGCAAGGCAGGTAGCTAAGTAGCCAAATTAGCTGTTTTAGAGTGACATAAAAACGACCGAAAAGACAGCAAAATCATCCGTTGTGCTTAATATGATGGTTCCAGCTTTCTGCTCATTTGGAAAATGAGCTAGAACTGTAAGTTGGTTCATGTTTGGGTCAGTTCTTGAATTTTTGAACGTACGATGGAAAATGAACCCTGTACAATTAACCACACAAAGTCATTAAGTTATTGATCCATTTAATGTCATTTTATGTCAAATAAACATAGCAATCACTCGTCAAGATACAGTTTACATTCTCAGGCACTTATTGGTAATGTAAAGGGGTTTAATTGCCAGCTAGGGATTTGCTAAATTGTCGTTAGCTTCAGCTGTAGCTAAGTGTTACCAAAGATAGAAGATCCCTCAATGAGATTAATGCTACATGCAGGCTTTCGAAAGCCTGAAAACTGGAAAAACGTACGCGAAAGCCATTACAGGTGACACTGCAGCCACAAACATGACAAGATTTTCCTCATTTAGCTCCAATGTTTTGTCTATTATATTTGACTTTACTGTAAATTTAGCTGGTTCCATAATGACTGGCCACAAATCTTGTCGTTGGTTATGTTTGTGACTGACCCTGGTGGTCAATACTGAGGCAGATGGTGAGAAAGTGTCTAATAAGGGAGTGGAGATGCATTTCGGGCACAGCAAAGGTTTCATTCAATTGAATTGAATCATTTCCTAAAGAATCATAAACAAAGTGAATCACCGCGAGGTCAGCGGTTTAAGTAGAGGTGAAGAGTTTGTGTGTTTGGTGAGGCAGCGATGTTTACTCTCCGTCCTCATTAGGGACTCCGCTGGACACACAGCATGTTTCATTAACATCCATTAACCTCACGCAAGCGCAGGTGTGTGTCATAATCCACACACACACACACACACACACACACACACACACACTGTTTACTCAGTCCTGAGCTTTCCGCTGTGTGTAATTCATGAGTGCGGTTTTGTGCACGTGAAATCACCTTTTTTTCCTCACCGTGATGTTTTCCCTCACTTTATTACCTTTATTATGGCGGCATTTACAGCCTGTGTAATATTATTCAGTATCTTCCCTTCATTACAGCCTCCTCTCTTAAAGGGCCCATATGACAGAAAACATAATTTTCCTCACTTCAATGTGGCTACTGATGTAGCGTGTAAACGTTGGCTCAGTCCTCAGTCTTTGCAGCCCATATGTGGAAATTAAACTGCAAATACAGCTAATTTTGAATTAATCTTTTTTGTGATGTCACAAAAGCCAATTCACTTACAAATCAGCAATAACTGCCAACAACAAAGAACTCCTCCGGGTGGATAATGCTACACTGCTACAACAGGATTCTGTGCTGATTCTTAGAGGTATTTAACCAAGATATTGAAAAAACAGAAAGCTATTCCAGATAGTAAGAGGATGGTGGGACAATGTGGGCCCCTTTACGGCAAAGCTGGCTGACCACTGACTTTATGCTCAGCATTTTCTGGGCGGACCACTATTGGTTAAGCAGAGTGGACAAAATGCCACTTTTAATCACTTATTTTCCACTCACAGTCCAATGTACTTATTGTCTTCATTTCAAAATAAAAGGCTATGCATCAAAAAATCAGTTTTTAATCCGAGATTAAAAACTTGACTTTGTACGCAGGACAGTAATCTGGGTGGTCCGAGGGTGGGCCAGCAGTGGCGTACAGTTAGCAGAGTGCCTTCTTAGCTGACCAATATATGCTTGCTATACTCCATCCTAATCTTATAGATGTTCTAATATGCTATATAAATTATCTCTGTTAATAAGAGGAAATAAAAGTATTGATGTCATTAACAAGAACTGCTTTTATCATTTACCCAAAAATACGCTTCATAGTCGTGACTCCAGAATAGACGGGTCATTCTACAGAAACGTCCATTTTTGTGTCCCTAGCGTTTATAGATATATTACACTTAACAAAACATGTTAAGATTACAATTTATTCATATTTTTTAAAATAAAACAACTAGTTATTCTAATAACTATAAAGTTATTTTTATAAGTATCTAGAATTCCAAGCACCACAGAAGAGCTCGTCCCCACAGTCATGTGCAAAGGCTGAGGCCATATTTTGAGGTTTTCTGCAATTTTAACTGTGACGATCTATATATGATGATGCAATATATTAATTAAATGACAGAAAGATAACAAATACCAAATAAATACTATAAAATATATAACGAAAGTTCCCCAGAAGTCGTGTCACTGGTGTTACTGTGTAACAAAAAATCTCTTATATTGAAATAAAAGTCACACAGATGACATCACTCGACTTCCTTTTACCCGTGTTCTGAGGATCTGTGAAGAAAAGCACACGGTGAGTCCACTGTGTCTTTCACTTATGAGAAATTTCCTCTTTTAGCTCATGATTTCATATGAAGCTTTTAGCTGATGTCACTGGAGTGACCGACTTTATTCGCAAGTAATTGTGAAAAAATAGAACACAAATGGATTAAACTCCGTATTTAAGTGGTCGTTCTGTGATTGACAGCATGTGGTTCAATGTTCTGAAGCCGCCGTTTTGTAAAATGCATTTTTTAATTAAAAATGTCTCTGGTGTTGCTGTCTTCTGTGTTACTGTCTCCGGTGTTACTGTCTCTGGTTTTACGGTCTCCGGTGTTACTGTCTCTGGTGTTGCTGTCTTCTGTGTTACTGTCTCTGGTGTTACTGTCTCCGGTGTTACTGTCTCTGGTGTTACTGTCTCCGGTGTTACTGTCTCCGGTGTTACTGTCTCTGGTTTTACGGTCTCCGGTGTTACTGTCTCCGGTGTTACTGTCTCTGTTGTTACTGTCTCCGGTGTTACTGTCTCCAGTGTTACTGTCTCCAGTGTAACTGTCTCTGGTGTTACTGTCTCCAGTGTTACTGTCTCCAGTGTAACTGTCTCTGGTGTTACTGTCTCTGGTGTTACTGTCTCCGGTGTAACTGTCTCTGGTGTAACTGTCTCTGGTGTTACTCTCTCCGGTGTTACTGTCTCTGGTGTTACTGTCTCTGGTGTTACTGTCTCCGGTGTAACTGTCTCTGGTGTAACTGTCTCTGGTGTTACTCTCTCCGGTGTTACTGTCTCTGGTGTAACTGTCTCCGGTGTTACTGTCTCTGGTGTTCCTTCTCTTGTGTTACCTGTCTGATGTGGGGATTGGTAACACCACTGACTCCTGTGGACAGAAAAGTGTACATTTCCAGACTTTCAAGAAGGACTGAAATCGGGTCTTATATAACGATCATAAACTCAACCAGCGCTGCGTCCTGTTTGCATTAAGAGCCATAACATGCCAAACTCAGTCCAGCACAGCAGATTACTGCACACACATGTAAAAACATGCCACATGGACAGTGAGTGTGAACGGACACAGGATTCCGGGAAACTGGAGCATGTTTTGCCAGCATTCTGTAAAGCTCGTCCAACCTCGCAACGGTTGCCACTAAAGAGCAGGCCTGTGGGCAGAGCATGAATAATTCATCAAGAAATTAAGCCATTTAACATTAGCAAATTTTCAGTCTGTATGTCAAACATCCTGCTTGGTTCATTTTCCCTTTTGTTCCTATAGACCAGGGGTGTCACACTGGGATCCTTCCAAGCCGCAACAATGAAGAGTTCATTGTTCTTCCTCTTTAAACACACCTGATTCAGCTCATCAGGCTACCAGGAGTTGATCTTAGACCATGATTAGGTCTATGAGGCGTAGAGCACTATGGTGCCAAGTGGCTCTACAGGACTCAAATGTGTACATCATTATAACATGAAAACAACACTGTTACTGTCAGAACAAAACCGCTGCACAAAATGATACATCAGCAAATGAAATGACCTTATGTCTGGTCAACATATCTAATATTGCTCAATTTGAGGTGGTTATAAGCTTATTATAACACTATTTAACTCGTTTCTGTATGGTTTCAACTCGTGTGTAATGATTTTTAGGCAAAGAATTTTGCTTGTTTTATTTTTTAAACAAAAATATCAGCCAATTTACTGAGATAATTTGACTTAAAACAAGTAAAAATGCCTAGTTAAATAATCTTGTAATAAGCTTCCAATCTCAAAATGAGAACTATTAGATTGACCAACTAGATTTAAGACACTTTCATGTGCTGAGATGATTTTTTGCTGTACTGTATCTTAAGAAGGAGGAACATGATGTGATAAGAATTCATTCTGAGAACATTTGAATGATTTCTAGTCCAACCATCATAAAACACTTACACGGTGTGTACAGCAGTGTTAATATATAATTCATATATTGTATATAATGTATAATTCAGTCTTTAGGTTTACTTTCTTTTGGCAATAACTGTACGTAGTATGTTTCATTCGTGATGTGCCCATTTCAGTCAAGCAGAGAGAACCCTCACAGAGCCTAGCGGGACCTATTGGCGTCTGTAAAACCATGTCTGTAACTTTTTGTTCAATTTTATTTAATATCGTAAAGTTTGTAGAATTACTTTACAAGTACTGAAGTAATACTCGTATTTCATGACCTGAACATAAGGCCTCGCACATTAGTTTAACCACTGACATTATTAGGAAATGTAAAACTGCTACACACAGGGTAAAATATTTGTCCATGCTTGTAACTTAAAGTGTCAATTATAAGCTTCAAACGCCTGTGTGTTTAATCTAAATGGCCAAATCATGCTCGTGTGAGTTGCCATTAGCTTTGTGCTAACCTACTACAAGAAATCCTGTGGGGGTGCTAGCAGAAATTAGCATTATTAAACTCTCTAATGAAAAAAGTATTAAACTGTCAGTGGGTGGTTCTCTTTATGTCACTGCGTGGTTCTCTCAAGGGTTTATCTTTAGCACCTTTAGTTTGTACTGTACCATTTTTATTTTTAAAAAATAATATTTTTATTTCCACTTGTTGAAAATAATCTCTTCCTTCATCGCTTTGGCAACAGTTGTTAATTGTAATTCATGCCAATAAAGCTATTTAAAATTAAGAATAGAAAAATTTATACTAAACAACTTTGATGTGGATGATCTGGTGATTAAACTGTACTTTAATCTTTTCACTGCGTTAGAGGTTTTACAGCGTATTGTATGTGTGTGTTTTAACACTGAAGTGACGCTGCGTGTCTGTTGTATTATCAGAGAGGAGCGATCGCTGACAGTCTGAGGCTCTGATTGTTGGAGGAGTGTGTGTGTGTGTGTGTGCGTGTGTGTGTGTGTGTGAGTGAAAGCGTGTGGGAGTATGTTTGTGTGTGAGCGCGTGGGTGGTGTGTGTGTGTGTGTGTGTGTGTGTGTGTGTGTGTGTGTGTGTGTGTGTGTGTGTGTGTGTGTGTGCGTGTGAGTGTGTGGTTGGGTGCAGGTGACAGTGACCTCACTGTAATGCTAATGTAGCTCACAACACAAAACCTCCCACAGCTGCAGCAAAACAAGCAGCCTCATTATATACTGCCCAATACAGACAGAGAGAGAGAGAGAGAGAGAGAGAGAGAGAGAGAGAGAAGGCAGAGAGACAGCAAAGAGAGAGCAGGGAGATGGAGAGAGACATAAGGAGAGAAAGAGAGAGAGAGTGAGAGAGACAGAGAGAGAGAGAGAGAGAGAGAGAGAGAGACTCTCACTTTCAGTATCACAAGTTCCAAACTCATAAATTCTCATCCATGCAAGACAAATATTGGATCAGCGACTGTCTGACTGAGAATTATGTTGCTTTTAAATCAAATCAAATGAAACTCAAATGGCAAGTTTGAATGTAAAAGGTTGAATGTTAGGGCAGGTGTGGTAAGGACTCTCACATAACTGGTCCTCGTTTTCACCAACAGATCTGACCTGTGAGCTGCAGACTAAGGAATCAGTGCGCCCCCTGGTGGAGGATGGAGGAGACTGGGACCCTGAACTGTACTGTGAGGATCTGAGTGCTAAACGATGGAAGCGTCCGGATTGCCTCGGAGCCCTGAACTCAACGAGACGGAGCTCAACCACACGCTGGAGCATGGCCCCGGCCCCCACGTGCACCTTCCTCCCAGCATGCAGCTGGGCACCATGTCCAATCCTCAGTCCCGCCTGCGGGACCTGACTGGGCTGGTCGCCATGGTGACGCTGAACGCCTTGGCCCTCTTCGCCAATGCTGCAGTGCTGGCTGTAGTGCTGAAAGCTCCTCACCTGAGGAAGTTCAGCTTCGTGGGCCACCTGTGTGCTGTGGACCTGCTGTGCGCTGCCCTCCTCATGCCGCTGGCCATTGTGTGCGGCTCTCCGCTGTTCGCTGGTGTCATTTTCTCCGTCCTGGAGTGTCGCCTCTATGTCTTCCTCAACGCCTTCCTCATCTCAGCCTCCATCTTCACCGTCACGGTCATCAGCGTGGAGCGCTACTACTACATCGTGCACCCTATGCGCTATGAGGCCAAGATGACCCCACAGCTGGCTGCCATTGCCATGGTGCTGGTCTGGGTAGCGGCCGCCCTACTCGGGCTGGCCACCGTCTTTGGCTGGCCCGACTATGGCCAACGGAGTTCCATCGCCGCTGTCCACTGCTCTCTGCACTGGAGCCACAGTGGGCACCGACGCGTCTTCTCCATCCTCTTCTGTGTGGTCTGCTTCTGCGTGCCGGCCGCTATCATCCTGGCCGTCTACGGAAACGTCTACAAGGTGCTTTTACAAACATACAGTGGACACACACAGTGTTGGGAACCCTCAGGGCCATCTAGGTCTAGAAGACCTAATGATTAGGAGTCATAAAACACATCTTCATTTTCATTTAATCTAATCATCATGTTTGTTTTTAAACTCTGCACATAGTGCAGCAAACCTCTGAATTCATTCTTAAGTTTTGGCTGAAAATCAAAAGGGTTAAATTCTTGAAATGCCCAAAGGAAAACTGTCCAATCAGTACATTTTTTTGCTCTTGTATTTAAATAGATACAGTCAAGCTCTCGCATTGGTTAGGACTTCAGGAGCTGAACAGAAGACCTTACACATTAGATTAACCACTACCATTATTTGGAAGTGACAATGGAGTCAACAATCACATATTGACTTACAACAGGTGGAACCAATATAGTGGGAAAACATCACTCTAGGCCTTCTGGAAGCTCTAGATACGTCACAGACAAACCAGGTTCCACTTAGCTGTTAGGAATAAACTAAACATAAAATGTCTTTTACAAGCTTCAGATGTTCATGTTTAATCTTGAATGGCCAAAAGATGTGAATTGCTCATGTGAATTGCTGTTAGCTTAGCACTATCACACTAATAGAATCTGAAATTGCCTTATCATAGAAATTGCCTTATCATAGAAGTGTTTTTTCCTATTTTTTGACAGTGTTTTGACGTTTGTGCCCTGAACTGAAGGCCTAGCTCTATTAGTCACCACTATTTCATCACTTGGGAATGTTGTTTAGAAATTATGCTTCAGATGCTGCTTACAGTGGCAAGTTTTTGAGGAGTCGAGTAAAGCAAACTGATGTGTACACATCCTGTAGGTGTGTAACTTTGTGATGATTTGATTAGATTATGATTATTCAGTGTAGCATGTAGTTTAAAATTTCACCATAATTTGATTTGAGTCAATATCCTTATTTTGAATTATTTATTAACATGCAATAACTGAGACAATAAGTGGTAGCTAAGGTATTGTTTGGCTATTGCTTTGGTATCACAGGTGGTTGCTAAAGTGTTGCTTGGCCATTGCTATGGTATCCCAAGTGGTTGCTTACGTGTAGCTAGGCCATTGCTATGGTATCCTAGGTGGTTGCTAAGGTGTTGTTTGGCTATTGACATGGTATCCCAGATGGTTGCAAAGGTGTCACTTGGCTATTGCTTAGCTATCCCAGGTGGTTGCTAGGTGTTGCTTGGCCTTTGCTGCAGTATCCTAGGTGGTTGCTAGGTGTTGCTTGGCCTTTGCTGCAGTATCCTAGGTGGTTGCTAAGGTGTCGTTTGGCTATTGCTATGGTATCACAGGTGGTTGCTAAGGTGGTGCTTGGCCATTGCTATGGCATCCCAAGTGGTTGTGTGCACTGATGCATTTTAGCACATCTATTGTCTTGATGTTAGCTTAACTGTTTATTTATTTATGTATTTCTGAATCAATGTTGTCTGATGCTTCTGGGGTGTCTGGCACAAGACGCTCTGTGACAACAGGTCATAAAGTATTATTTTATTTTCTCTTATCTTAAGGTGGCCCACATGGCCGCCCGGCAGAGGGGACCCCTGCCCAGCTGGGTAACAGCAACACCTCGACCGAAACGACGCTCCGACTCCGTCAACAGCCAGACCACAATCATCACCACCAGCTCAAGTGCCAGAAGGGGCGCCCATGCTCCCCGTCAGCCCAGGAGGGCGCTGGTGGGCGGCAAAGCGGCCCTCACCCTGGCCGTCATCGTGGGTCAGTTTGTCCTCTGCTGGCTGCCCTACTTTGCTTTCCACCTGCACCTGTCGCTGGGCTTTTCCCACAGCACTTCAGATGAGGCTGAGGGTCCTGTGACATGGTTGGCGTACTCCTCCTTCACTGTGAACCCGTTTTTCTATGGTTTGTTGAACCGGCAGATCAGGGAGGAGCTGTGTAAAATGATGTGTTGCTGCCGCTCTCCAGGCAGACCAGTGCGACCCCCCACAGCCTCTGGACATGAGCCTTCGGCCCACGAGGACTTTCTGCACTTCCTGAACCGGAGTAGCTCTGCAGATGGGACGAGGAGCAGTTACCACACAGCAACCCCCAGAACCACACTGGACCAAACCGGCTTTAGGATACCAGGACAAATCCCTGAAGAAGTAACTTAGGCTCATTGAAATCTGTTCAAACTAGAGTCAGAGATTGAAATCTGAACTGTTTAAACTAGATTCAAATGTGAACTGTTTAAATCATATTTCCATTCTTGTAACATGGGCAAACCTTTTTGTTTAAGATCCCTGAAGAGGTCAGGGACAGATCACTGAAGAGGTCACTTAGGCTGTGATTAGACCGAATCTTACCTGAAGTGATCAAATCAGATTAAAATCTAAAGATTTCTAAAGTATAAAGTCTTTCAAACCTAAAGATTTTAATCGACTTCTGATCTGAATTGTTCACATTCATTTTATATCTGAAGTGTTCAAATCAGAGTTAAATCTGAAGTGATCAAATCGGTTAAAAATCTCAAAAATTCAAAGTATATTCAAATCTGAAGTGTTCAAACCAATATCAAATTTCCAATGTTCAAATCAGATTCAAATACGGCTGAAGTGTTCAAATCAGATTAAAATCTGAAGTGTTCAAATGTAAATCTCAAGTGTTTAAATGGGATAAAGATCTTAAATGTTCAAATCACATTCAAACCTAAACTGTTTCAAACTAGGTTCAATTCTGAAGTGTTTCGATCAGTTTCTAACATCAAATGTTCAAATCTTAAATGTTAAAATCAGGTTCAAACATTTTTTCCCAAACTGGATTCAAATCAGTTTCGCAATCTGAAATGTTAAATTTGGATTTAAAATATGAAGTGTGGAAATCAGAGCTGGGTTATTTGAAGCTGGGTCAGATCTGAAGCGTTCAAACTGAATCATTAATGTCAAATTGGATTCACGTCTAAAATGACCAAATCAGAAGAAAACATAGTAACATAGTAACCGAACCAGAAAAACGCACATTGTGTGTTTATACTTGAAGAAAAAGCTTCATTCTGAATATGGGAAACATCTGGTTTTGTTAGTGTGTCTGATCAATGACCAAACCAGATTTTGAGCACATAGATGACAAAAATGTATTATCTTTTTCATAATCCTTTTCGAGACCTGTCCAGGGTGTATCCTGCCTTCCGTCCAATGACTGCTGGGATAGGCTCCAGCACCACCCCCACGACCCTGATGGAGAAGCAGCTTAGAAAATGGATGGATAATCCTTTTCGACACATGTTCAAATTCTGATTTCTCGCTATTTCAGAAAGCGATCAGATGCCAAAAGTGGATTTTATCAGACAAATCTGATCAAATAAAGAAGGCTTGGCATGTCTGCTGGATCCTGTCTGTAGGTGTGCTTTCGACAGGTGATCATTTCTTAAAATAACTGAGTAGATTCAGAAATAACTAAAAGCTTTTAGAAATGAGAAATTAGATTTCTGTTGTCTAATTTTCTAATTCTAATGAATTCTTTCACATTCACGTTGACATAAGTGAAGCAATGTGAATTGCTGTTTAAGGCTGTCTAAACTCAAAAATAAATACTCAGGGCAGTTTGTTTTAGGGGTGTCTGATGCTACAGTTTGAGACTGAACACAGGAGTGTTTGAATTGCTGTCGCCAGGTTTGTTTTCACACTGATTAAATGAAAATGAAATGAAATTGTTAAACACTTCATAACAGGATGCCTTCACTTACAGCCTTAACAAACATCTGACTGAGTGTCCAGCTTGTGTTAGGTCAGAAATCTATCAGTCTCCCCTGTTATTTATGTTAACATGTAACATATTTCATATTTTGCAACAATTCTGAAAGAATTCTTCGTTTATCATTTCACTGTTTGTCTCGTTTTACATAACAGCACAATAACACATACAGTACTGTGCAACAGTCGTTTGCTCAATTTCCAGTCAAAGCAGCCACCGAGCACAAGCTATCCACTTTTCATAAGCTATTTCTTAGAAGGTAATCTACTTGCATAAAGAAAACAAGAGAAAAAAAAACAGAAAAGAAGTGAAAAACTGTGAGAAACAAAAAATGCAACCAACCTCTAAGACTGAACTTTGGAGGTGCGGCTGCAGATTTCTTGGCAGTCTCCTGAAAAGAACAATAATAAATAATGGACACAATAAATACTGTAAAAAATGTATAATGAAAAATGAACGAGTTTGCTGTTTTGACTGGAAATTTAATGCATTCCATTTGCACAGTACCGTATATGATCATTTATTATAGTGATGTCTATGAATAATATTTTAACATGTATACGTTGTTGGCCAAGGGGCACTTTTGCTATCAGACGTTTGACTTTTGTGTACATAATTGGGTCTGTATTTATTGTCGGGAACAATGTTTATTCAGGAAACTCAAATTCTGGCACTTGTTTCTGACGCTTTTACTGCTACAATCAATTCTGAAATGAAGCTAAGCTCTTTTGTTCCATTGCTGAATAAAAAC